>NC_137689.1:37530941-37575941 GCF_963989245.1 Nansenia antarctica | reverse complement strand
TACACACACAATACCGTTAGCCTCATAGCATAGTCATATTTTGGCAAAATTCTCTAACTCTAAACTTCTTCTTCTCTAAACTCTACTCTCCTAACACTGCTGATTCTGCATTATTGCCTATGCCATCAGAATGCTTGTTACATTCCAAAATCTGCCCAAGTCATCTCTGACATTTTTTACACTACGTACAAAGATGGCTGGGCTGACCACAAGTGAAGCGTGACTTATGCTATGAGGCTAACGATAGTAGGCCTACTCAATGGGCTGTGACTCAACACACATTTGGGGAAGCTAATGAGATAATTGGGGACAGGGCTTGACATTAAGCTTTTTCAGGTACTTGTCCTTCGGACAAGTGAACTTATCTTTTACTTGATCTCAAGTTATTTGTCCAAATCCAAAGATTTTGAAAAAGCAATATACACTCACCGGCCACTTTATTAGGTACAGCTTTTCAACCACTTGTTAACACAAATATCTAATCAGCCAATCACGTGGCAGCAACTCAATGCATTTAGGCATGTAGACATGGTCAAGACGATCTGCTGAAGTTCAAGCCAGTGATCAGAATGGGAAAGAAAGGTGATTTAAGTGACTTTGAACATGACATGGTTGTTGGTGCCAGACGGACTGAGTAATTTCAGAAAGTGCTGAGCTACTGGGATTTTACCCCACAACCATCTCTAGTGTTTACAGAGAATGGTCTGAAAAAGAGAAAATATCCAGTGAGCGGCAGTTCTCAGGGCGAAAACGGTGGTGGTGGTGTAATGGTGTGGGGGATATTTTCTTGGCACAGATCTGTAGCAACTGTGTGATGCTATAATGTCAATACAGACCAAAATCTCTGAGGAATGTTTTGTCTAGTTTCTGTCTTGTTGAATGTATGCCACAAAGAATTAAGGCAGTTCTGAAGGCAAAAGAGGGGGTCCAACCCAGTACTAGCAAGGTGTGCCTAATGAAGTGGAGTTTATGTTACTGCAAATTTGACCACTATTGATTTGATAATGATGTATTCATTAAACAATATTTTGTAATTATTTTTAATTATTATGGGTTAGGGTTAGTAATCAGTGATTTTCTTTTAGATTATGTTTTAGCCACAATAGGCATGAATATTTATGAATATTTACCAAAAATGCTTACCCCGCCCCTCTCCACCCTCCTCAATGGAATCAATCTTATTGGCTAGCTTTTGGATAGTATCCTATATTCACATTGAGACATCTTCCTCCAGCCCCCTCCTAAACTCCCCAGGTGGTCCACCACCTACCACCGCCCTTTCTGCCTCAGATGGTCCAACTGAACTCAATAGAAACCTTCTCACCCTCTTAGCTTCAAATAATGCCTTTGCCGGCGTTGTAGTGGTATTACTTGTAAGCTATTATGTATTTAAGTGCTCTCGTAGTTCATTAACGTGGATGTTATAGGTACATTGTTGGTCGCCTATCATTAGTGCCATTCTGAAATTCGCATTGCGATGTGTTTGTCTTAAAACTTCAAACCTAAAATATACAATTGCATCAAACTAAATTAAAACAAGCCGCATTGAGAAGAAACGAATACACGAATGGCTCTACTGATAGACGACCCACAATGTACACTATAACATCAATGATAATGAACTACGAGAGCACTTGTGTTTTGTCTTGGTTGTTTTTGTTTGTTTGAATCACTGTTTGAACCTGTTTGAATCTGTTGCTTGTTTTTAAAGTATGCTCTGTAAGGTGTCCTTGAGTGCTCTGAAAGGTGCCTATAAATTATTATTATTATTACTTAAAAAGCCTCATAGGCTGCGAGGATGAGGCGCGGCATGGCTTGATAATACATGTTTTACTATTCAGATCGGAAGGAGGAATTATTTTTTTGCAGATATTAATACTATTGATTTCTTTTTTTGTTGTGACTTGTCCGTCGGACAACTGCAGGAGGAAGTCCACTTGTCCGAACATAAAATATACTTTTCCCAGACAAGCCTTAATGTCAAGCCCTGCCGGGGATGTGCTTTACTCCTGATGAGAGTTTGGGGGGATAGTATACAGAGCTACTTTCAGATCATGCTCAGTGTCCAACCTGTTCCTCTGACTCCTGTGATGAAAAGTGTAAATACATGTGATGTCACTTCCATAATGCCCAGACCTGTATAACTGAAATGTCAGTCACATTTCGTAAAACTTTATTATCTTTGAGTTTGAGTTAACAATCAATTAAAGACATGAAATTATGAAAAAGAGGGAGAGAAAGAGAGGGAGATAACAGGATGACTATCATGCCCCAGTACTGGCTGCATGCACAGTGTTGAGGTACAGAGAAACTCACACAGAGAAACACTGGACAGGTACAGATACACACACACAGAAACAAGGCTGGTTCAACCACTTTGGAGTATGTTTGGTATGAATCTTTAAAACATTTGTGACATAGTACTTTAGTAATCTGTAAAAAAAAAAAAAAAAAAAAAAACTTGCCCTACTTGGGTGTTACGAGGGGGGTCAGCTAGGATGACTCCCCGATGGCTCCTGCTGGTCAAAGTGCTTTACTCATGCCCTGGACTAATTGCATTATCATTGTCACCTGTGAGTGTTTGTATGTGTATTTAGGTGTGTCCCTTTTCCCTGTTCCTTTGTCAGTTGTTCATACTTGTTAGCGTCATGAGAACCCTGTTTCTCCTATGGAATATATTGTGCACTATCCTTGACTCTGTCCGTTAGGTCCTGGAGGACTTTATTTACCTGTCGTTGTTTCCAGGTATTGTGACTATATTTAGTGTTTTGATTTGTTCGTGTTTGCGTGAATCTTGCGACTAGTTTGTCGAGCCTTGATTGCTCGCTTTTTTTGTTTTCTCAACTCGCAAGTCGTTTTGTTCTCGTTATTATTTAGTTTACTCGTTACTCAGAGCCTTGCTTGCTCCACTTTACTTTTGATTATATATCCTTGTCCTGTTGTGACTACTCATTGCATATCTCAGTAAAGAGAAACTTTATTTTATTACTGTCTCGACCTCCATTCATCTGAGCTGCACCGCACATGGGTCCAACACCATTCTACATCTAGAACTCTTTACCAAAACGTAACACTTGGGGACTTTGTCACCAGACCCAGTCACATTTATGATATGGATATGATATGGTTTCCACCATATTTCCTTACGAGGCCTAAGCTCACCGTTGACCAGTTACTTTATGTCCATTAGAACTTTTATTTAGTTGCTCTCTGACAGAAGCACTGCCCATAAAACACTCTCTAGCCTTCCTGCTTTCTCTCTCTCTCTCTCTCTCTCTCTCTCTCTCTCTCTCTCTCTCTCTCTCTCTCTCTCTCTCTCTCTCTCTCTCTCTCTCTCTCTCTCTCTCTCTCTCTCTCTCTCTCTCTCTCTCACCTCTGACCTCAAAAGGCTAGATGACACAACCCGACTGGCTGCAGCAGCCCACAATTGCA
Organism: Nansenia antarctica; assembly: GCF_963989245.1. Lineage (NCBI taxonomy): Eukaryota > Metazoa > Chordata > Actinopteri > Argentiniformes > Microstomatidae > Nansenia > Nansenia antarctica. The sequence goes on along the minus strand of NC_137689.1, from coordinate 37,572,509 downwards.
AAGCAACAGAAAAAACTCTTGCCATTACATGCATGCCTTTGATCTCTCTATAGCAGAAATGTGTTATTTCCTTCTCATACCATGTCAGACCCCTAACCAGCTCAGGAGAAATACACTCACAAAAGAACCCCCCTCTGTCTGATCAAATAGAAGCAGCCTTGTTGCCACAGCCATGTAATAAAGAGAACCCTCGCCTGAAGCCACTGCCAGGCACCAGGAAACGGCCTCGTCCTGGCTGTTCTTTTTCCCTTTTATTTCATTTTGTGAAATGTATTGAGATTGGTATTTGGAAAAAAGGAGCGCAGAAACCTGGCGTTATATCAAAGGAGTTCTTGAATATATAGACAGATACATCTGCATATAAATACAGTGCATTTCAATGGTTCCCTGCGATGTGGGGTAGGTAAAAACAAGCATTGCTTATAGTGTTTTGAGGTTAACCCTGCAAGACAAGGTTTACCCTGCAAAAGGAAGAGAGTAAAGAAGCAGGTGTATGGTTTTTAGAGTGTATAGCTCAGGTGTATGGTATTGTATTATTTTATTTTACTTTAATTATTATAACAATGATAATGTTATATTTTAGTTCTCAAAAATGAGATCTCCACATCTTGCGCATATATATATATATACACATACACAATAAGTAAATGTAAGCTGAGTATGTTCATGCTGTTTTTTCCTTTGTAACTGAGGCAAATATGCAAAGGTAAGCCCCCTCACAGGCATACGAAATAAGGTGATGCCAATGTTTTTCAAGGTAATTATTCTTAGCTTTCAGAATTGAACACTGCTAACAACATACATTGCATTTGGAATGTAAAGCAGTTTTGTTCAGTTTTACTCTGGCTTTGATTTCTATTTAATTCATGGTAATCCACTTGCCTTGTTCCCCTCATGCTAAACATTTAATTTCTCTACGTTCTGAAAACCCTTGTAAGAAATAGTTATTCATGTGTTACTGTGTGGCAACCAGTCATAGTTCAAGTTTCCTATTGCCATGTGTGTAACCATATCGAATGAATGAATGGTCTTTATTGTCATTGATATAGTACAGGTACCATACAACGACATTTGGGAGGGGGGGCTCCCCTGGTGCTAGGAAAAAAACTAAAAACAAGAAGGGAAAAGAGCTGGTTTACATAAATAAAGGCTATGTACACTATCCACTATACTATACTATACAAATAAAACACTGTGCTGTACTCTATGCTATGCTATACCTATTCTAACATTTCCTATCTCTGAACCTTATGTACCCGAGGGTTGTCATATTGCACATAGTGTTATTGCACACATTCATTTAAAGTGTCGCAGTTTGCAGGTTTGAAATGTTCACAGTTGTGTTTCAGTATTGCACTTGATTACAATCTAGTAGCTGCCATCAAATTGTCTAGATTGTCCAGGGCCTAGAACCTAGGTCTTTGCTGTGTTCAGGGCCTGAATGGCCCTGGGGTAGAAGCTGAGCTTCAGTCTATTTGTCCTTGCGAACATGGTCCTGAACCGCCTGTCCGAGGGCAGCCGAACAAAGTGTTCGTTCCCAGGGTGGGATGGGTCTCTGGAGATCTTGGAGGCCTTCCTGAGGCAGCGTGTGTTGTACAGCTCTTCCAGAGAGGGGAGGGGGGCGCCGGTGATCTTCTGGGCCGATCTCACGACTCTCTGTAGCGCATTCCTCTTTGCGGCTGTGCAGCTGGAGAACCACACGCAGATGCAGTAGGTGAGGATGCTCTCCACTGTGCAGCGGTAGAAGGTCACAAGCAGCTCCTGTCTGATGTGGTTTTTCCTGAGGACTCTCAGGAAGTAGAGCCGCTGTTGTGCCTTCTTGATGATGGCTGCTGTGTTGTTCTTCCAGGACAGGTCATCCTGTATGTGCACCCCCAGGAATCGGAGGTTTGAGACGGTCTCCACGCTCCCTCCATCGACGAGCAGGGGCTGGACTTCAGATTTTTTCCTCCTGAAGTCCACGATGATTTCCTGGGTCTTTGACTGGTTCAGCAGCAGGTTGTTAACCTTGCACAGCTTGCCCAGCTGCTCCACCTCATCCCTGTACGCCGCCTCGTCCCCCCCCGAGATGCAGCCCACCACGGTGGTGTCGTCTGCAAACTTTACGATGGTGTTGCTGGGGTGGACGGGGGTGAAGTCGTAGGTGTATAGGTTGTAGAGGATGGGGCTTAGCACGCAGCCCTGGGGGGACCCAGTGCTGAGTCTGAGGGCTGTGGAGGTGTGGGAGCCCACCCGCACCCTCTGGGGGCGGTCAGACAGGAAGTCCTTGATCCATGCACAGATAGAGTGTGATAGTCCCAGGTCTAGTAGTTTGGTCACTAGCCTGTCTGGAAGGATGGTGTTGAAGGCAGAGCTGAAGTCCACAAAGAGCAGTCTCGCGTCGCTGTTCCCCCTCTCCAGGTGGGATAGAGTGGAGTGGAGAGTCGTCGCGATGGCGTCCTCTGTGGTCCTGTGGGCTCTGTAGGCGAACTGGTATGGATCCAGGTTGGGCGGGAGGCGTGTGACTATGTGGGCCCGGACTAGTTTCTCGAAGCACTTCATGATGATTGGTGTGAGTGCCACCGGGCGGTAGTCGTTTAGACAGCTCACCGTGCTTTTCTTCGGGACTGGGATGATAGTTGAGGTTTTCAGGCAGGGTGGGATGGTGGCCTGGGACAGGGACTGGTTGAAGATGTTGGTGAAAACCCCGGCCAGCTGGTCGGCGCAGTCCCTCAGCACCCGTCCCAGGACGCCATCCGGCCCTGAGGCTTTTCTGGGGTCCACCGCCTTCAGCACGCGTCTCACTTCATGCTCTGTGAGGGTGAGGCTGCTGAGAGCTGGAGAGAGTGGTGTTTGTGTTGTGGTTACCTCCGTTCGCCCCTCGTCGAACCGGGCGTAGAAGGAGTTCAGCTTTTCCGCCAGCAGGGGGTCGTCCTCCGCGGCTGTGAGCCTGTTGGCTCTGAAGTTTGTCATGTGCTGAACCCCCTGCCACACCCGCCTGGAGTCGTTGCTCAGGAAGCATTCCTCAATCTTCTCTCTGTGGTCTGCCTTGGCCTCCCGGATGCCACGCTTTAGGTTAGCCCTGGTGGTGCTGTACAGCAGTGTGTCCTTCGCTGAGAAGGCGTTGTCTCCTTGAGCAGTTTTTGGACCTTCACAGTCATCCATGGCTTCGTGTTGGGGTAGACCCGGACACGTTTGTCCACGGTGGCTGAGTTGGTGCAGTTCACTATGTGGTTCAGAACCAACGACGTGAACTGTTCCAGGTCCTCATGCTCATATTCCTGCCATGAGGTGTCATTCAGGCAGATCTGCAGTGGAGCGGACCCTGCTGGCCAGGTTCTGACAGTCTTAGTGGTGATGGGAGCACTTTTCCTCATGGGAGTGTAGGCTGGGATCAGGAGGATTGACACGTGGTCAGACATGCCTAGATGTGCTAGCGGTCTAGCCTTGTAAGCAAGCTTGATGTTGGTGTATACCTTGTCCAGTGTTTTTTTCTCCTCTTGTTGCACATTTGTGACAACTGCCAATGAAAAGGGCTACCTGTAGGCGAAATCATTTTTCTGTTTTTTACATGTGCTTAAACTACAGATTGTAAGCTTTCAAATGATGCATCATACATTGAAATTGGAAACAAATTGAAGACGACATGAGTATTTGAAAGTTGCTACACCTGAAATCACTAAGCAGAGAAAATGTCCTTCAAAGATTGTGTTCTTTCTCACACCTTGACACAGCCAGGTAATGGGCGGTAACAATGTCTGGTTAACCCCACCCCCAACCACTCCCCCTCTAGCTGTCAGCTGTCACTATCTGTCAGTGGTAAGTCACTGGGTCAGATAGCTAACATTATTACCTAGCAAGGTATTACCTAAGCTAATTAGCCAGTGTATCATTATGGAGGCTTTATGGTTGTAACTATTATTCTTTTAATGAAACAAAAAAGTCAAAAAAGTCTCAGAATCAGAATTTATTTTACAGTACACAATAATACAAATATTTGGCTGTGGTTCTTCAACATTAGCTTTGCAGCAAGGTACATAATCACAACAATACCATCACAATAATCACAAGTAAAGTAAGTAATAAAGTGTAACATAAAGTGTATAAAGTGTAAACAGTAACATGCTGTGCAAAGTTCAACAAGATGAAAATGAAAGTGTTCAGGTATTTTTTTTTATTTTTTTTTAACCTTTATTTATACAGGTAAGAAACACATTGAGCCCCAAGGGCTCATTTTCAAGTGTGACCTGTTCAGGCATACAACATCCACCACAAACAAATACAATACAAAAACCTGGCCTACATAGTCTAAAAACTAAACTAAAAACTACATTGTCTAAAACTAAAACTAGTCTAAAATAGTCTAAGATAAACTAAACTTTCCGTCAGTATAGACTAAAACTAAACTAAAACTACACAGTCTAAAACAAAAACTAGTCTAAAACAGTCTAAGATAATCTAAAACTAAGCTAAAACTACAAAAACCTAAAACTAGACAGTTAAAGATCTAGGGACAGGGAGGGGTCAGTAATGGGCAAAAGGGAGGGTCAACTTAAAAGCAAGAACAGATCATGGACTCGCACTGTATGCCTCTCAGCAAGAGCTTGAAACTGGAGAGGGATCAGCTGAGACAGTTTCAGACTCTGCTGTAATGAATTCCAAGAGGAAGGGGCTGCAAATGAGAACGCCCTTTTGCCTTTCATGGTCCGGACCAAGGGGATGGAGTATGTGATGATGTCCTGTGTGCGAAGGCCGTAGACAGATTGCTTGCGTGACAAGTGGTTAGAAAGGTAGGAGGGGAGCAGACCAAGGATGGATTTGTAAATGAAAGTATACCAGTGAAGGGTTCGGCGGATAGAGAACCGCCGAACCCTGCCAATTCGGCGGGAACAATTCAGGAACAATTGGCAGCTATTGTTTGCTTTGAAGTGTGATGCTCGTGTTATTTTGAGCTTCTTGAGAGTGTTAAACAGCACCAGTGAGTACAAAAAAAAATCTACCTTTCAGGGTTCGACAGTGCGACCGTTTTGGTCGCATTTGCGAGTAAATATATTTCTGTGCGACTTGGAAATACATTCAATCGCACCAGTGCGACCAAAAAAAAAAAAAAAGCTGAACTACTGTCATGCGCAGTCAATCTTATGTTCGTTAATAAGATCACAGCGCATCTAAACCAATGCAATCCTTTGAAAACAGAAGAAAAAAAAAACAGACACGTGACCTGCAAGCACAACAAGCGCGCATTTACATTTGAAAATCCTGTCAGAAAAAGACTGCTGTTAAAATGAATCCGATTACGGCATACTTTAGCAAGGCTAATGCTAGCACCGTTCCTGACAGAGAGGAGGTAGAGGGGGGTAGTGGAGTCAACATTACAGCTGGAGACGAGAGTGACGAAGAAAACAGAGACGGGGAAAGCGAGGAGGAGAGCGCCCGGTCAGAAAGTGTGTCAGGGGAGGGGGAAGGTCATTATCCACGCGGTGATAATGGCGGTGCCACTGCCAACGCGAAGTCTGGTCTGACAAAAGTCTACAGGTACAGTGCCGAGTGGCAAACATCTTTCCCGTGGCTGTTGCTGAAGGAAGGGAAGATGTATTGCAAGTGGTGTGTCGCCCACATGAAGTTAGCTGGAAAGACCGCGTTTGTGTCAGGAGACGCACAGCCGAAACGCGACACAGTGAAAAAACATGGTCTGTCTCGCAAACATGTGAAATGCAGGGAAGCTTTCATGTCAGCTCAGAACAAGCCCCTTGAGAAAGCTGTTGGACGCCAGAAGGCTAGCTCCAGTGAGGAAATTAAAAGACAGCTCAAGTTAAAGTTTAACATCGCTTACTACGTGGCAAACGAAGAGATCCCATTTATTAAATTCCACAAATTATTCGCCCTTCACAAGAAACATGGCGTTGAATTAAATCCAACCTATAGTAATGACAAACGATGCGCTGACATGATCGGGCAGATAGCAGATGCCATGAGAGAAGACCTTGCTGTGAAGATCAATTCCGCACACTATCTCGCCTGGGCTTAATTATTTATTTATTCATGAATCATTTATTAATAAATGAATATTCTTACTTCCCCTTTACATTGTGTGAGTCTCCATTTTTATTACGGCCAAGAGCCGGTTATGATAATTCTAATATGTTATGATTATGATAATTTGTTGTCGTCATACGAAAATTGTACAATTTTCATTGTGCTACTGAAATTCTTGGTGTGCTACTAAATTTTTTGACATGGTAGCACAGTGCTACCTGGGGAAAAGGTAAGCGTCAAACCCTGCCTTTGCACTCGATCAAATTTCAGGACCCTCCTTTCATGACTTTTCCTAGATATGTGCGTTCTACCACCCAGCATCTTTACATTTTCAAAATCGAATTAGTATAAAGCGATTTTGCAGTATTTCTGTGTGTGTCTGTGTATTTGCCTTGGGATTCGGCTGCCATCTTTTTCTCCAAGGCTGCAATTCTCTTTTATAACAGCAGAGGTAGCAAGGGGGCACACACTGTGCTCAACCTTCAGGCTTCAGTGCTGAATTAGATACAGTGGATAAGACTGATATTTGTAACATAATGTGTTTATATATAGGCTATATATAGCAATAGTGATACATAAGATATGTATATGTACAGCCAGTTATGAAAATGATAAACTGTACAGTATGTCTCCCAATCCCTTCAGATTTGTTGGAGCTGAGGGTTTTTTTTCACAGCGGGTTTACCCAAGTTCCATGCAATAGTGATAAGATATTAGGATATGTGTAGCCTATGTACAGTTATGAATGATACACTGCACAGTATGTACCTATCAAGTTGTGTGGTGCATGCATAGCTACTGCAGCAAAGTAATTGGAGTAACCTACGTTTGATTATGCCTGTACTCATCAACGAATATTATATGACGAACGGATATTTATAATATTGTATAATGTTTTTTTCTGAGTGGGGCAGTCCCACTCATAGTTTTCATGTTATTGGACTGATATAGTGAAGACAGACAGGAAAGTAAGGAGAAGAAGGGCCGACATATGTGTGCACGACCACGGTGCTAGACCACTGGACCATGTTAGGCCACCAGTATATTGATAATTGATAATAAGATATTGAGGGTAATCTTATTCTCTAACTGTTTCTTGATCGTTTCCCATCAGCAAACAATAGCTGCCAATTCATGAGCGAGCCAAGCGGGTTTCAAAGCTGCCAAGCAGGTTTCAAAGCTCACAAGCTTACAGCAGTCGATTGTCTGCTGATGTTAGGGCCGGCGTGAAGTTCATGACAAATAAACAGACTTTGTGAAGCTCATAACTATGATAACACAATATTGCAATATTTATTACTATTCTTTTTTAATAATGATAATCAACTTTCATTCATTAGTAAAGCTCCCGCAGTCTCAATCAATCTCCTCTCCATATATAGCATTTAATCTGTTCCATAGTTCGTTCTCAGCTGACTCAAGCTTCATATCAGATTGCTCTAATAATTTCCCCACTTCTCTGCTCATAGGAACTTTATGCATTTTAGAGAAACATGCAGAGCATGTATTTGACAAATAAACGTGTAGGCTAAGAACTAGTTTCTAAAGTGAGTTACAATCACTTGATGCATGCACAGGGAGGGTAATCTTATTGATCGTTTCCCATCAGCAAACAATAGCTGCCAATTCATGAGCGAGCCAAGCGGGTTTCAAAGCTGCCAAGCAGGTTTCAAAGCTTACAAGCTTACAGCAGTCGATTGTCTGCTGATGTTAGGGCCGGCGTGAAGTTCACGACAAATAAACAGACTTTGTGAAGCTCATAACTATGATAACACAATATTGCAATATTTATTACTATTCTTTTTTAATAATGATAATCAACTTTCATTCATTAGTAAAGCTCCCGCAGTCTCAATCAATCTCCTCTCCATATATAGCATTTCATCTGTTCCATAGTTCGTTCTCAGCTAACTCAAGCTTCATATCAGATTGCTCTAATAATTTCCCCACTTCTCTGCTCATAGGAACTTTATGCATTTTAGAGAAACATGCAGAGCATGTATTTGACAAATACACGTGTAGGCTAAGAACTAGTTTCTAAAGTGAGTTACAATCACTTGATGCATGCACGGGGGAGGGTAATCTTATTGATCGTTTCCCATCAGCAAACAATAGCTGCCAATTCATGAGCGAGCCAAGCGGGTTTCAAAGCTGCCAAGCAGGTTTCAAAGCTTACAAGCTTACAGCAGTCGATTGTCTGCTGATGTTAGGGCCGGCGTGAAGTTCACGACAAATAAACAGACTTTGTGTAAAACTTATTGTTTTATTGTTTTGGTCCTTTTTGTCTTCTCGTTTGATTTTGCCATGTTTTGTGTTGCATTGTGTTGTGTGCATTGTGCTTGCTTGTTTCCTGCATTTTATCTATTTTTACTGTGAAGCACTTTGGCTCAGCATTGCTGTACGTAAGGTGCTATACAAACAAAGTTGACTTGACTTGACTTGACTTGATGGCTCTCCGATCAATGAACAAAGAGATCGGGTTTCCCCCGCGGTGTGTTGCTGTTGCGTGTTCACGCTTCTTGCGTGACATCGCCATCCAGCGATTTTTGTGGGTCAGTACACACTGCCCCATTGTGAATAGTGGTCGTGTGAATCCACACCTCGTCGCGTTTTAGTAGGTAAAAAAACGTCGCGCCTGTAGTGTTAACATGCTGATAGAACTTGGGTAGTACTACCTTCAGGTCAGCATGATTAAAGTCCCCGGCGATTATATGTACTGCCTGTGGGTCTGCGCTCTGTCCACCACTGATGACGTCATGTAGCCGCGCCAATGCTAAGCTACCAGCCGCGCTAGGTGCGATGTAAACAGATGTTATGTACACCGCGTTGAATTCCCTCGGGAGGTATGTGGGTCGGCATTTAACAGTCAAGTATTCCAGGTCTGGGGAGCAGTGGCTACTTACAGTTTTCGTGTTTAAGCACCAGCTGTCCTTCGTAGATATAATGAGGCCGCCTCCGCACGTCTTCTCACTAAGCAGCGTCCGGTCCGCTCTGTGTAAAGTGCGGCCTTCTAGCGCGACCGCCGAGTCGATGATGGAGTCGTTGAGCCAGGTCTCTGTGAGAATAATTACACAGCTGTCCCCCACGGTGTTATTGGAAGCTACCTGCAGTCTCAGTTCGTCCATCTTGTTAGCCAGAGACCTTACGTTGGAGAGGAAGATACTCGGCAAAGCAGGCTTATCCAGGCTTCTCCTCAGCCTAGCTAGAAGGCCTCCTCTGCGGCCTCGGCGTTTCTTGCGATCTCGACGCCGACGCTTGCGCCTGAGGGTTGGGACCGTGTACCATTGTTCACCCGGTGTCCGAGCGATATCGTGTGGGATGTTTTGCTGTTTCAAGAATTCCGTTGTTACAGTCCTCTCGTTTTGCGCACCAACTTCTAGTAAGTCTAGTCTGCTGTAGGTACTATTTACACAACCGTTCCCTATAAGTACTGACGTAAAAATGTACATACAAATGTGTTTAAAAAAGCTAAATATCCATTACCAACATGACCCAACTTACATCTAACATCAGCATCAGGTGAGGGTGGTGGATGTACAAATCGGAGGACGGGCTCTTTGTAATGCATTCCATTTCATACATTACAATGAGCCCATCCTCTGATTTCTACCTCCACCAACCTCACCTGCTACCAACACATCTAAAGCCCTTAAATCTCTTTCCAGGGTGAGAAAGCCTCTGCTGATCACTTGGAGGAGCGGTCCCATGTTGCCCGGTGTTGGCTAACATGAGTGGGCTGCAGTGGCCAAAAGAAACCTTGTTCAACCACTTGTATAAATGCAGAGCCGTTGCTCTTCCCGCATCTAAATGTCTCATTACAGTCCGAGCGCAGACACAGTTTCTCTGCCTACAGTAGATGTGGTGACTCGCCGTCAAGTGTGCTCTCTTAAGGGAAAAGTAAAGCATGACAAATTGAAATAAATTAGATAGTGAGAGAGGAGAGGGAAGAGGAGAGGTGGACAGGAACGAGGCCTAGCGGGGAGCGCGTTCCCTTTTTGTTATTCCTCCCCCGCCTCGCTTGACAGTTGACAGTCTTCTGCCTCTCTCACTCGCTCTCTTCCCTTCACGCCTTTATTTATCTGTTCATTTGTGTATGTGTGAGGTGGGTTGTGAGTGGTAGAGGCTATTGTTGTCCGCGTCCTTCCCTAGAGCGCAGGCTGCTGACGCTGATGGAAATGAGCTTTTTATAACAAGTTTAACACTTTTTCCAACATTTTGGAATGGTATGTTTTACTTTTCCTTAAGATGTCGTCTCACACTGCCAGTCAAAAGACCCAGTAGAAGAACACTGTGTTCTATTGCATGTTAGGTCCACAGATATAGGCTATATCACTTTCAAAAAAATGCGGGTCAAGAGAGGCGCTGGCGCTGCTTGTTTTCGACGCTTCTCCGCCCTAAATCTAGATATACTTGCAGTAGATATACAGAGTAGACTGTCCTACAATATTAGACACTTAGATTTAGATTTAGTCATCTAAAAATGTATTAGACCCTTATACTTTCTTTTATTTATTTATTTTGTTTCTTTTTATGTTACTACTCGATCTTTTCAGTTTGTAAAGCGTCTTTGAGTGTCTAGAAAAGCGATATATAAGTCTAATGTATTATTATTATTATTATTATTATTATAATTATTATTATAATTATTATTATTATAACATTTTACATTTCGGTGGAGATTCACCAACAGATTGACCCTTTGAGGCATGTACATTTTAGAGATATCTTGCAGACTACTAACCTTCTGACCGGGAGAGATGTAATAGAACCTAGGCCTGTAGTTATCAAACCTCTCAGAATGAGTCATAGGAATCGTTCTGAAAGTGCAGTTATGACAAAAGAATAACTGACAGCTCAGAGCAGGCAGTGGGACTGTGGTATCAACTGTTATGAATGAATTTCTTCTTGATTTTACGACACTTTTTTGAGCGGCAAATGTTATGTTTACATTTACATTTTACATTTTTGGCATTTAGCAGACGCCTTATTCCAAAGCGACTTACAATCAATACATTTGAATACTAAGCATGTGAATCAGCAGTCCACCATTCGTTGCAGGAAGAGTACTCTAGCTCGGGCCCGGGGCCACTGATAGAAGGAAAAACCTTCTCCCTATTATCGCCTTCTACTAAACTTTTTTTTTTATTATTATTATTTTATTTTTATTTTATATTACTGGAGAAACTGAGAAACAGTACAAGGGGGGCAATAGAAGTTCTTAGGGACACAGTAGAGGGGAAAGCGGGTGTCTTTAGGAGACGTAGTGGTGAGGGTCAGAAGATGTCTCAGGAGGAGCAGTTAAGATGTAACCTGAAGAGATGGGTCTTCAGTCTACGGCGGAAGATGGGTAGTGACTCTGCCGTTCTGACAGCCGTTGGGAGCTCATTCCACCAGCGGGGAGCCAGTGTTGTGAAGAGACGTGATCGGGCAGCCCGACTGCTGTGTAGAGGAGGTGGGGCCAGTCGGCCAGCCGAGGTGGAGGAGCGGAGTGAGCGGGCAGGAGTTTGGGGGGTTACCATTTCCTTCAGGTAGGCAGGGGCTGTCCCTTTAGCTGCCTGGTATGCAAGCACCAGGGTCTTGAATCTGATGCGAGCTGCTATCGGGAGCCAGTACATTGCAGTAATCCAGGCGGGAGATGACCAGTGCCTGGGTCAAGAGTTGCGCTGCCTCTCTGGTAAGGAATAGTCGTATCCTTCTGATGTTGTAGAGGAAGAATCTGCAGGAGCGAGCCGTTGCTGCAATGTTCTCCGCACAGGATAGTCGGTTATCCAGGATCACTCCAAGGTTCTTGGCTGTCAGGGAGGGGGTTACAGTAGAGTTCTCCACTGTGATGGAGAAGTCTTGGAGAGGGCAGGCTTTCCCGGGGATGAAGAGGAGCTCGGTCTTGTTAAGATTGAGCTTGAGATGGTGGTCAGCCATCCAAGTTGAAATGTCAGCGAGACATGCTGAGATACGGGTTGCCACGTGTACATCAGACGGGGGGAAGGACAGGAAGAGTTGAGTGTCGTCTGCGTAGCTGTGGTAGGAGAGCCCATGTGAAGAGATTACCGAGCCAAGAGACTTGGTGTAGAGGGAGAAGAGTAGGGGCCCTAGGACGGAACCCTGGGGAACTCCAGTGGAGAGGGTTCGTGGAGAAGATAGCGATTCTCTCCAGGTCACCTGGTAGGAGCGGCCCGCCAGGTAGGAATAAAACCAGGAGTGTGCGGTGCCAGAGATGCCCAGGTCTGAGAGGATGGAGAGAAGGATCTGGTGATTGACTGTGTCGAAGGCAGCAGACAGGTCAAGGAGAATGAGAACAGAGGAGAGGGAGGAAGCTTGGGCAGAGTGGAGGGCTTCCGTGACAGCAAGGAGCGCAGTCTCAGTGGAATGCCCAGCCTTGAAGCCGGATTGGTGGGGGTCTAAGTGATCCATCTTCCGGAGATAGTCAGTCAGTTGTTTAGATGCTGCGCGTTCAAGGGTTTTGGAAGGGAAGGAGAGAAGGGATACAGGTCTGTAATTGTGGACAGATGATGGGTCAAGGGTAGGTTTCTTGAGGAGAGGCTTGACTCTGGCTATTTTGAAGGCCGCTGGGACAGATCCAGTGGATAGGGAGGAGTTGATTAGGGTGGTAAGGTAAGGAAGGATGTCGGCGGAAATGGATTGAAGAAGGGGGGAGGGGATGGGGTCAAGAGGGCATGTGGTTGCCCGCTTTGATGTGATAAGTGTGAGAATCTCATCGGGGGAGAGGGGGGAAAAAGATGACAATCCAGAGATCAAGTGTCGAGGGGAGAGTTTGGAAGGGGTGTTAGCATTGTTAGTGGGAACAGTGTTAGCATTGTTAGTGGGAGGAGGGAGCGGTGGGGGGAGAAAGGTGCTGCTGATGTCGTCCACCTTTTTTTCAAAGTAGGTGACAAAGTCATCGGCGGACAGGGAGGAAGGAGGAGGGGGAGGAGGTGGATTAAGGAGTGAAGAGAAAGTGGAGAACAGTTTTCTAGGATTAGAGGCAGAAGAATGTATTTTTGAATCATAGTAGGATGTTTTAGCAGCTGATGCCGAGGAGGCGTAGTTGGCAAGGAGAGAGTGATAGAGGTTAAGGTCATCAGAAATGCCAGTTTTTCTCCATTTCCTCTCAGCTGCTCTGAGCTCTAGTCTACAAGCATGAAGCGTTTCAGAGAGCCAGGGAGCTCGAGGAGAGGATCGAGCTGGCTTCAGCATGTTGGCTTCAGCATGTTGATGCATGTTGATGCTGTTCCTTCATCCTATACATCGGGTTTGCTCCAAACATTGAATATCAAATGCAGTCGTAGTGACACTCTAAATTAAAATAATATGTTGTTATTCTGGTATAGGCTAATCATAGTAAAACAATACAATTGTATGCCTATCACAATACCCTATAATGTATTTCCATTAAGGTTAAGGGTAAGGGTACCTTAACATTGGACTGCTATGCATTATGGCAGATAATTTGACGTTGAGGGGTTGGGAAATCTGTCAAATCTACTGTGATGATGTGTGGTATTGTAATTATTCAATGTTGGAGTTGCCGTGGTAATGGTTGTCGGTGGTAGACTCAAATCATCGCTATTGCACTGCTGCAGACTTTCCTGTTACCAAATAATTTCTCCAGAGAATACAAAATAACCTTCCTGTAGATGGTAAAGTGACGATCATGCCATCCTATCCAACCGGTACCTTTTAAGAAGCTCTGTGTTGGGCCAGTAGTTATCAAGCCTCTCAGAGTAGTACTGTACTATAAGTGCTCCAAAATTCAGAGAATGACACAAATGTTGTCCTACTTTTACGCATATGAATATAGTCTTGAGTTATCAAGATTCTTTAGACCAAAAAGTTCTCATAACTCTATTTAGGAGTCCTCAAGAGGTGTCGTAACCTGTTATGAAAGTAGAAGAAAGAAGAAGTTTGGCATGGGGTCGAAGACCCTGTGGGCCTTCTACAGAGGCACAACCGAGAGTCTACTGACTGGGTGCATCACTGCCTGGCACGGCAACTGACCTGCCCTCCACCGCAGAGCTACAGAGGGTGGTGCGGACAGCCAACCTCATCACTAGCTGTGTGCTTCCCTCCATCCAGGAAATATACGACAAACGGTGTGTCAATAAAGCCCAGAGGATCATCAAAGATCCCAGCCAACTGAACTATCTATTATTACACCACTAGTGTATCCTGTCTTACATGTACTATTGTCACCTTTATCTTATATTATGCCTATTGCCTTATTGTCTGCAAATTGTCTGGATACTGCTAACTATATCCTGTCTTATTATTATTATTGTTATTATTATTTATTATTATTATTGTTATTATTATTATTATTATTATTATTATTATTATTATTTTGTCACGTAAGTCCTGTACTACTGTCACTTTTCTTTATCTTGAATTATGCCTATTGCCTTATGTCTTGTGCTGTAATGTCAGGAACCGAAGCCTAAGACCTTTACTCTCTTACACTTGTGTAATGTGACTTAACAACTCACTTGAACTTTGATACACAACTTGAACTCATGAGCAGCTTTTGAGTTAGTGGATGGCTGCAGGCATATTTCAGGAGAGATGTTTTATATAGGTTGGATAGGGGTGGCATCATTTGTGTCACTTCCCCATATGGAATGGTCTTTTGCATCTCTGGAGAAATGTCAATAATTCTTGCATTTTTGGCAACAGGGAAAATGCAGCTTTGCAATAGTGATCACGGACAACCATTACCAGCGCAGTACCTCAGCACCACACATTATCTGAACATGTTATTGATTTCCCCACCTCTCAACGTCACATTATGCAAACAATCTGCTTTCAAGGCTTCATGCACATAGGTGAAACTGAACCCCTTAACACTAGAACAGCCGTGCTTTTTTTACCTACTAAAAGAGCCGCCTCTTTACAATGCTCAAGCTGCTACCACTAGTTGGCCGCTTGTAAATTAGCCTGCTTCCTACACAGAAAAACAGAAAAATAGCTTTATATTAGCATATTCTGATGTGGTTTTGAAAATGTAAGGATACTGGGTCGTAGAACGCACATATCTAGGAAAAGTCATGAAAGGAGGGTCCTGAAATGTTATCGAGTGCAAAGATATAAAATGTTTCTTAATCCCCAGGGGTCTCATGGCTGTTCTAGTGTTAACCCTTATTTAAAAAAGCACTATAGGGTATTGGGTTACTATTCATCACCCATAACAATTACATACCCTCAAGTTGAACAAAAGGTGGTATCAATCATGCATTATTATGTTAATGTACTTGTGTTATTATTATTTAAATTTAGAGATTGTCTCTACGACTGCACTGGATATTCTCTAATACAGTATATGGATATTCTCTGATACAGTATATGGGAGCAAACTAAGAAATGTCTTCATGAAATGTCCTTTGTGGCTGGAAATATGTCATAAAATCAAGAAGAAATTCACAAGAGTTGGTACTAGTCCTTGCAGAACGATTATTACTGTGTGAGTAACGATTTCTACTGTGTGAGTAACGATTACTACTGTGTGAGTAACGATTACTACTGTGTGAGTAATGATTACTACTGTGTGAGATACCTACAGGCCCAGATCATATATTAAATGACATGGGATGTTCAAGCATCATTATTCGGTTTTCAAATGCATCAAAGCACAACTGCAATTGGCACCAGAGACCAAATGGATAGCTACACCTGAGGTGAACAGATTCAAAGCAAAGCAGAAAAGTAGAAGCCGTGGAATTCTAAAGGTTTCCAAACCAACAGCATTCCAATTGGCCTCAGAGGCCAAAGTATTTCAAAATGGTAGAGACTGCATTTCAGAGCTGCATTTCAGGTCAGTGTCTGACAGGTTGCAAAACAGCTTCAGCCTTACCAGCCCACCCCTACCACACAATTGCACGCATACACGCAAACACACACACACACACACACATTGCCCTCAAACTCAAACCTCTCATATCACTGCAGCTGCGCTGACATTCCGACACAGCAGGTGTGTTACCACAGCAACAGGCCCCTTTCATCTCCAGCAGAGCTGCGCTCCTCATTGTGCATGCAGATTCTGTGCTGCTTCCCTGCCGTCCACAAGTCACTCACACTTTCATCTCATTTCTTTCTTCTGATTGGCTTGTTCTTTACATGCCCTCCTTCAAAGTATTGACCTTCACAGCTGACTGCAGAATGACAATGAGGAGAGAGAGAGTTACCTGTAGTCGTGTGTGGTGTGCATAGGCACTTGGCCCATAGGGCACACGAGGAGAGAGAGAGAGAGAGAGAGAGAGAGAGAGAGAGAAACATACTATTTTCCTCATCATTAACCCTTCATTAACCCTTGTTAGATGTAGTTTTTAGAGAGAATACACCTGCTGCATATAAGAGTATATTTGCAGGAAGGGTCTGTCACAGCTACTGTGTAGTAATGTTTTTGAACAAGGGGTAACAAGGGGTAGCTCATTTAGATCGCAAAATTATTGCACGGAAATGTATCCAAATATTAAAATGCAACTCAATTCTGCTCATAAAATAAAAATAATCATATCAAATAATATAATAATAACAGACAAATAGATCATTACTGGCTGATGGTCCACCACTGGCTTGTGTGGCTGATGAGTGTGATCTATCCTGCTGACGCTGTGTCTGTGCTGCACTGTATGCGCCAGTGTGTACAATGCAGGTCAGTTCATGCATGCATGATTGTGTCTACATGTGTGCTAAATGTAGCATTCTCTGTGTGTGTGTGTGTGTGTGTGTGTGTGTGTGTGCGCGTGTGTGTGTGTGTGTGTGTGTGTGTGTGCAATCGCATTGGCTCTGCGGGTTTCTTATTAGTGGAAGCTCAGTCTGTTTTGCTTGACTTCCTTAACATCCCAGGGGGCTGATGTATTGACTTTTTCTCCGTCTCTTATCCGACCTGTGTGCTCAGGTTGTCTGCCTCTTTGAGCTCCAAAGGGAGGCTGATGTATTCTGGGAGAGGAAATAAGGCAGACGTAACTCCTGATTCTCTGAGTAGTTAGCTCTTCTTATCTCCAGCGTGATCAGCTAAGTGACAGGCCTACTGGTGTCTGTAGGCATGGGGACGGGCATGTAGGAGACACACTGTACAGGTGGGAAGAGATCTATAGTGTGTTGGAGCTCGTATGGAGCAGGGGTGTGGTCGATTGAATGTCAATTCAGGAAGTATGTTGAAAATATGATTCTACGATAGCAGATGGGTCGTTTTATTTTCACAGATTTCTGAATCAATTTAAAATTATAGTTGTTTTTTTTACAGGTGGTATGAAAGATATGGGGTCATTTGACCCCTGTGAGTAAAGAATTTGTTTATATTTTTGCACTCGATCAAATTTCAGGACCCTCCTTTCATGACTTTTCCTAGATATGTGCGTTCTACCACCCAGTATCCTTACATTTTCAAAATCCCTCCTTTCATGACTTTTCCTAGATATGTGCGTTCTACCACCCGGTATCCTTACATTTTCAAAATCACCCTGGAGGGGGGGGGGGGGGGGGGGGTGTAGGAAGCAGGCCAATTTACAAGCGGCCAACTAGTGGTCGTTGTCTGTAAATAGCAGCGTAGCATTGTAAAGAGGTAGGTAAAAAAGGTAAAAAGGCACGGCTGTTCTAGTGTTAAGGAGGGCAGTTGGCTGTCAGGTGATGGACAGGCCTTAAGGTGACAGACAGCTGAATCCAGAAGATTCACTCTGTGTTTTACCTAGCTAAAGAGCAATTTATAAATGAAAAAAAAAAAAAAAATGATACTTATTTTCTGTTGGGGAACAACATTTAACCAGAAGACTTTTTTCACAATTTTAGTTTTCTCCAAAATTCATATGGGATATGTGGGGATATGCTAAAGGAAATTTGCCAAGCAACTCATGGTATCAAAGACCCAACAAAATATAGCATGGCAGTGCTTTCAACTATCCCTTTACTGTACTGTACTTCAATCAGCCTGATCACTGCTGATGATGGACAAAGTCTTGCTTTCTTGCTTTTCCACTCTTTTCCCCCCAGACCCCCCCCCCCCCCCCTCCATCTCATTACAGATGGATCAGAGACGGATCAGAGAGCCTAATCGTGATTTGTTGACATGCTGGCTTCAGCATTTAAGAAAACAAGAAAAAGACATACATCAGAGACAGAGGTACCCCTTTGTTCTGATCGCTTTTGGTAGCGATAATCTGATCAAAAGTGCACAACAGACATGGTTGTATTGGCTCAGTCATAGACAAAGTCAATTTGATTCACAGTGGGGGATGCTGGTGGAGAAATGTAAGAATGATGGATACCCCCTATCGGGTGGGGTGGGGGGTGCAGCTGTTGACTGGAAAACTGGGTAAACAAGACAGAAATGAATGCATTTAAAATGGAGGCGGTGCTGTTACAGTCATGGTGCTTTTCCACTAGACTGGGTCCTACTCCACTTTTTAGGCCCTGGTGGTTTTTTGGTATGTTGTGTTTCCACCAACATAGGTGACTCTTCCTGCCTTCCTCTTTCCTGCAAAACATAAACACGCATAGCTAGCATGGAGGAGAAACCACATCTAACAAGGGTTAATGATGAGGAAAATAGTATGTTTTTTTCTTTCTCCTCTCTCTCTCTCTCTCTCTCTCTCTCTCTCTCTCTCTCTCTCTCTCTCTCTCTCTCTCTCTCTCTCTCTCTCTCTCTCTCTCTCTCTCTCTCTCTCTCTCTCTCTCTCTCTCTCTCTCTCTCTTCAGTATCTTAAGTTTCACTGCATTGATCTTTAATCTACTGACCTGTTTCTCTGGAAAGTTCTTTATGTAGACAGTATGAAGTAATGGAACATCATGAAGACAGGCCAGTAAAAAGATCCAACACAGTCTCCTAGCAAAGCATGTAGGCAGAGATGACAATACAAGGTTACCATAGGGTGAACACCTTCACGGTTCAACGAAGCAGAAAGCAGTTGTACGACTGTGAGGCATATATATATATACTGTATATCTGAGTGGTTAAGATAAGGGGAAGTTGTCCAAAACCTTCATCCGTCTTTCCTGGAGGTACTTCATGGTTGATTTTGAGGTATGCTTCAGGTCATTGTCTTGCTGGAATAGACAACCTCTCTTCAACTTCAATTTCTGGACTGACCTTCGAACATTAGCCTCTAGAATGTCTTGATATTTGGTGGAATCCATTCTTCCTTCCACCCGCACAATATTGCCTGTGCCCCCAGCTGCTACACAACCCCAAAGCATAATGGATCCACCTCCATGCTTAACAGGTGTTCTTCTCTACAAATGCTTCACCCTTTTTTCCCCAAACATACCTTCTTTGGTTGTGGCCAAAAAGTTAAATTTTGGTTTCGTCAGTCCAAAGCACATTGTTCCAATAGGCTTCAGGTTCCTCAAGGTTTTCTTTTGACAGTTCAACCCTGGATTTAAATATCAAACAAAGACGCATCTGGCTGGCCGGCCTTACAGCGGCCAAAAGGCTTGTAGCTTGCAGGTGGAAGTTACCCCATTTCTTGACCACGCAGAGGGGATATTAGACTTTATAGACATAGCCAGCATGGAACACTGGATAGCTAACAGGCATCAGGCAATCTCAGATAATATTTCTTGCTGGGATCAAACCATCACCATTCTCAAGACGCTACTATAGGCTAATCTATTTGCTCCTTCCATGGGGTTCTGTGGGGGGGGGGGGCTGTGATTGGGCGGGTGGGTGGGAGGTATTTGGTGG
This sequence comes from Nansenia antarctica, assembly GCF_963989245.1. Lineage (NCBI taxonomy): Eukaryota > Metazoa > Chordata > Actinopteri > Argentiniformes > Microstomatidae > Nansenia > Nansenia antarctica. Next base: position 37,552,822 of record NC_137689.1, on the reverse strand, counting down.
GAGGGATATTCGTGGGAGGAGGGGGAAGTGGGGGACTGTTGGGGTAAAGGGAGATTGGGAAGGGGAGGTGGGGGTGGATTTGTACAGGATTTTTGTTATTCTATTTCTCTTTTGTTTATTTATATGTTACCACTCCCTTGTATTATTCCCTGAAATAATATTTAAAAATTGATCACAAAAAAAAAACTTGTCACTAAGGCTTCGTTCACACTGCAGTGAAATGTGACCCAAATCCGATTTTTGGGCTGACATGCGACTCAGGTCTGATTTATGCATGACCGTGTAAACAGCGCAAGTCACATGCAATCTGACTTTTTAAAATCCGACCTGGGTCGCGTTCAGAGGTGGTATTACATCGGATACATATCTGATATTTAGCAAAGCGCCCCCGTCTGAATTTTCAAATCGCGTTTAATGCGACTTTTACTCTAGCAGGGTTGCCAGATGGGATTGACAATTCACAGCCTAACCAGTCTATAACTGCTAAATTCAGTAGCCCAATTGGTGGTAACCCAATTGGTGGTAACCCGCCCCATCTGGCAACCCTGCACTCTAGACGCATTAGTATAGTATAGCAATTATAGCATTTGGCTCTCTTTTTCCTCATCCTTCTTCTTTTGGTCATATCTTTGCCGGCTTCCGCTGCACAAAAACATGAAAATGAAACCGGTTGTAACGTTATCATGTTATCGATGGTTACTTCTGTAAACAGTGCGCTGCGCGTGACATCCTGACGTCATTGTTATTGTCCTTCTGCACATGCCGGTCTGTTCAGGGCCGTGGAATGTTCACACAAGTCAATGTAGGTCAAATATAGGTCACATTTTAAAAGTAATGTGAACTGCCAAAGAAACAAATCTGATCTGTGTAAAAAGTCGTAATTGAGCATCAAGACCTGCCGTGTGAACAAAGCCTAAAGCCCAATTCATACTTCTGCGTAAAATCTACGGCGTAGCCTGCGTAGGCCTGGAGCCTACGCCATGGCTTTTCGCGCACCTCTCCAAAAATGTAACTACGCGGCATACCTACGCAGACCGTAAGAACTGTGATTGGTCCACTTGGTAGCACATGATTCCGACATGATTCCGACTCTCTCGTAGGCCTAAATGCGGAAGCCATGACAGAAATGTAATTAACTTTTTCTATAAATACTTATTAATAAAGATTTGAAAAATGATGATAACCATCTTATTATCTTAGTTTAATGTCATTTCAATGCATTATAGACATTTCTTTTACAACAAGCATTACAAAAAAATCGCTATTATGCCGCTATGAGTACACCGTTCCAAAGGAGTGCCCGATGGAAGCGTCAAGCACAGCCTTCCCATAAGGAGCGCGATTCACATTTACGAGATGTACAATCCTGTTTATTTAGAAATAAATGATTACCTGTGGCGTTTGACAGCGGATGATGATACACATATTTAATGTAAAGTTATCTATCTAAGTTAGGCTGATGTGTGCATGATAGACGCGCATTTTGACCTATTTCCATGTTTTATTTACAGTTATGGCACTTATTAAACCAAAACAACCTGCAATACTATTCGAGCAGTTGTTATTATGTAATATACTTCCATTAGACTACCAAAGCAGGACACCGGAGCACTCCTATCTGCGCGTATGGTCACCCTGTGCCCCGGCCGACATGATTCAGGGGCATAGAAAACACACAGCCAACTAGCGATGTGATGGTGTAATTGCAGGGCGACGCAGAACTATAAATTGGGAGAGCCCTTGCGTGGGCTACGCCGTAGCCGCGCGCAAATTTGACGCAGAAGTATAAATTGGGCTTAAGGCACTGGCTTAGCCAACGGACCCACAGGTGGATCCGAAGTGATATAAAGAGCTTACCTCGATCAATTCTCTTCATCGATATCACATTTTTTCACAACTTTGCATGCTATACGATGCCACCATTTTTTTCCCGAGACGGTAAACACGGCCTAAGTCACATCCAGTTTTCTCCAACTGGAGAATGTGTCATGTGTCCGGTTTCAACGCCGAATTTCCATACCATTGGTCGGCCAACCCCAAAAAATCCCCCCCCCCCAAAAAAAAAAAAAAACTGATACATGAGAAAGGTCAAAGGTCAAAGATGGTGCCAAAATATCTCCAAATGGCCTAAACATATATGTGTCCGCCTAAACATACCTGTACTAAAACAGGTACAAAGTTGCATTTGCTCACATTACTAGCATCGACTTTGGCACAATAAGACCCTGGAGTACTGATTCCTAGATGATTTGGGCTTGGTTATCAGGTTTCCAAGGTGATATTCACTGTAAAAGCTTTTTTTTTTTTAGGCGGAGACTGAATTTGAGATGTTTTATAATGTTCTAGCTCTATTTACTCTGACACAGTAACATAGATTTTGATTCTGACACTTCTACAGCCACCCCACATGTGTTAGCTTTCATTTGATAACAAGATCATTATGAAGGCCCTTGTGGTTGTGGAGATATTCTATATTCACTGTGGGCATATCATTTCGAGCAGAAAACCAGAAAAATTAGGTGGATAAGATCTAGTTTTAATAGCTGGAGAGGTGTCCAAGACTCCTCCCAATGCAAATGGAGGGCTATTAGGCTTCAAACACAAGTGGTTTCAGTTGAAACTGGTATGCAAGTTAACAGTTTATCCCAAACTAATAGTTTATCCCAAACAGCTAACACACAACTACCAGTAGCACAAGGTAAAAGCTAGAATCAAATCACTTACTAGACTGTAAATAGATGTCTTCACTCTCTTAAGTCCAAATGTAACTATGAACTATATTGTGCTGGCCACAATTCATAAAGATGTGTTTTCATAGATTTCAAGAGGTTACAAAAGATAAAACACAGTAGCTCTGCTGTAGATGTATGAACTCATTGTCACACTCAGACCTTGATGGCAGGGTTCAAACCCTATTCGTCTCAGCATCGTAGGTTCAGAACCAGCTCCAGCGCCAAGAAGAGGTGTTCCAATTCTGTGATCCACCAGACAATCTCTTCTGTGATGTGATCCACCAGACAATCTCTTCATGATGTGATCCACCAGACAATCTCTTCCAGGGGCTTCACAACTCTTTATGTATTGGTGTAAAAACACACCATGTCATGTTTCAAAGCCTCTCATGAGTGTTTCATACATCCTAAAATATGTCTCCTGCACAAAAATGTGTTTCAGTACTTAATGTCTGCAAACACCAGCGAAAAAAAGGTTTTGAAAGCTTTAAATTGGTGGCAGCTGAGTTGCCACCAGTTTTGGGGTTTTGCAAAACTTTCTTTTAACAGCAAGTGTTCTCTTTCTCTTTCTTCATTGCTGCTTCTCCGTCACTACCTCCCTCCTCCAACACCTTTCAACTTCCCTCATATCCTCTCTCTTCTTTCTGCCTTTAATTATCAGCTTGTTCCCAAAAGCCAGAGAGAGGGAGAGAGAGAAAGAGATTTGTAATATTTCCTCACAGCGGCGTTTGGGTATGATTCAGTCCCTTTGTTGTGCAGCTGCTGAATAGAAAGAGGAAGTCACTTATGTGCCACTGAAAGACCCTCCATTACGGAGCAAGATGAATTCTAATAACCCCTCGCACCAATTTATTTTTGTTCTCCCCCTTTATCCCAACCCGCACCCCCCCCCCCCCCCCCCTGTTATTTTAGTAGTGTAAAATGGGTCAGCGGTTTCATCAAAGGGTAGTTCATGATTCTCAATGGAGAAGAAGGCTTGTTCTCCGCCTAATGGAGCTCCGCCTCAAAAGACTCATTTTTGAGAGACGATGGGAGGGATTTTATTCTCGAATAGAGCTTTTATGGAAGGGAACTATGAAATCAATGAGCTTTGTTTCATGAGGGGTACTATTGGTGGGGCGCGTCCATACAGGCTCTAATGCTCTGATGGTGGGCCAACACAAAAGCCTGCTGAGTGCGCAGAGGTACTTTAGAATGGAAGATAAAAGAGGAAATATGTTCACTTTTGTTTAGTAAAAAGGAAATTGAAATTAAGGGGATGAACCAACATTTTGTGCACGGCATACAGGACATCAATCAATTATCAATTATTAATCCCCGAAACAGGATTACATAATACATGAAAATGCCACACTACAGTATACAAAACAATACTCAATATATTCTACTGTATCTATTTCTAAAAATAATGGATCAGAGGCAACAACGTTCTCAAAGGAGACCAATGATATTATCATACAACTATCAACATGTTGTGCAGGGACAATGTTGTGAGACATGGATGATAACAAATAGATTCATGTCCGTAACAACATCCATTCAAATTGGGTCTTATTGAACACACACAAATGTAACAACCCAGGTTGTTTCTGTAAACAACAACATGTAACAGTCTACTTACCTGGTAAAATAAGGGTAAACCTAAAAAACAGAAACTAATTTGCATTAAGGGTAATATAAGGTCAGTAATATGATGCTGTCATAAGAATTTGACTGTTTCAGATTGACCAAAGCAAGGCATTAGTTAGGGATTCCATAGGTGCATGAACACCGCTACCGCTGTGTTAGAGTCTTTGAATATACCTTGAAATAAACATGCACACACTTGCACAAGTGCATGTGCACACACACACACACACACACACACACACACACACACACACACACACACACACACCAATCAAACCTCAGGCAACAATAATCAATTAGAATATTCTGGCAAAGGCTGACTGCACCATGTCAATGATTTGATACAAATTAGCTTTTTCTAATTAAACGGTTTAATTTACTAAAATAGGTGTGAGACAGGGGGGAGAGGGAGGTTAGTGGTAGTGCCAGCTCAACTGCATAGCAACACACATAAGGCCTAAGGCACTGTTGCAGATGATAAATGTGAATAAAGCTGTGTGTTTTTTAAATGAGCTATTATAGGGAACATGAAGTCTGGTGTGTTTGATAGGAGTTATTTATTTCCTGCTGTCTCCATTGTTCACTGTTCATGTTCTCTCTACTGAGAGAGAGAGAGAGAGAGAGAGAGAGAGAGAGAGAGAGAGAGAGAGAGAGAGAGAGAGAGAGATGCCTTTGTCTTGTACAAAGCTGGTGGCTTATTTCCTCTCATCATCTGTTGGGCCCCAAAGGCAAGTGGCTGAGTGAGACCGGGACATTCCTCCTGCACCTTTAACTCAGTTTGCTTCTGATGAGCGTTGTCACTTCTATGTGACATAAGACAATCTCTCTAAACCTAAATGAAGGACTAAATGAAGCTCATGGTCTTGATGACAGCAGGGCTGCCAAGTTTCACCAAAAGTTTGGAGTGAGATTTTTTGGCGGTGGAGCGACCCAAAACTGTGTACGTTTTGGCAGCGGCGGCCCCTCTCTCCCACCCAAATATTTGTGCTAGTTTCCTGCAATTTTACAAGTTGTTCATAATAAACCAGCACAAGAAATGAAAATAATAAATAATAACATTTTATAAAACAAGAAAAAAATTCAGACAATATCATATTTATGAAATCGTAATAAACAAATACAGTAGCCTACAGACTCTAAAAGAAAAATTGGCCCCATCAACAGGACTCAGCCCCGTGGTCATCATCTTATATACAGTGCATTGCTCATAGATGGCTATCATGTTATACAGTACATACCAGGGTTTTTCCTGGGTCAGAATGAGGGCTTGGTGGGTGATTTTGTGATTTTTGTGTCCCTCCAAATTTTTGGGGAGGGACCCCCAATTGTTGTATTTGTATTGTAAATTGTAATTATTAATAATAATAATTATTATTAATGTACCTGGTTGTGTTACAGTAGAGAAACAAAAAACAGTTAACAAAACTGAGTATTTACTAGCTAAGATTGGCAAAAGATTGGCGTGCTGCAACCGAAATTAGTAAACAACTAGTTTGAAACTAACTAGTAACAACTAGGGGTTTAGTAACTACTAAATGCCTGCATTTAGTAATGACTTACGCCATATTGGTGCAACCCAGTCCAGTAGGCTACCAGATACAATGTTGTAATGTATGCACATATTTTGCTACCACGGTTGCCAGATGGAATTGACAATGTCCAGCCCAACCGGTCTAAAAGCTGCCGAATCCACCTGTCCAGTGTGACCAAAAGTAGCCCAATCTGGCAACCCTGCTTGCTACGTTCTTGCAGCTCGAGTGAACACAGGGGCCTCATTCATAGAACGTGCTTAGATCAAATTTTGATCTTACCCGTGTCGTACGTAGAAAACCACGTCAACGTAGTGATTTATACAATTTCAACGTGAGTCAATTTGATCGTGGAAACGATCGTAGCTCGACGTCGAGTATTCAACTTGCTTACGCACATTACCTACTGGTTATGCAGAGTTATTACAGGCATGTGAGCCGCACTGCCTAGTGTAATTCATGCAAGTGGCTCGTAATAAAATTAACGATGTTGTTATCAGCCGAGAAAATGAGTTTAATTCAAGATTTAAAAGGAACTGATGTTTCTGATTGTATTTCAGTCTTCCTTTATATCCCTCCGTAGCTGTCTATCTCCCCTTCAACATGCCTAGTGCGTTCCACAACGGACTTTGCCCGACCAAGCTCTAAATTATACTGGATTTTCTCCGGTGTCAGGGAGTGAGCAGCCATATAAGAATAAGACCACCTGATAAGAATAAGACCATTATATTATTACAGTATAAGCAGCACTCGAGTTGAGGGGGGATGGCATCCCCCCTGAAATAAAAACTGTCAAAATCGCCCCCCTCTTTCCATACTTAATGTCATTTTATCAATGAACGTGGTATTACTGCTATTTCAAGGTGCGAGGGGGCACGCACACATGCAATGACAGTTACTGACACTGAAGTCACTGGCGAGGGGATGCTAAAATTGTCCTCTTATGATAAAATCCACCACCTCCCCTGATTTTCTTTTACAACTTGAGTAGAGTATAAGCATGTGCCTGGTTAGTTGTCATGATCAAACGTTACAAATGCAACTTACCGAGAAGCCACTCTTCTCTGCCCTCTCCCACTTCCAGACGAACGCCTACCCTATATTATAGCACTTGTCTTAATTCAGCCGCTATAATTCAGCCTCTATCACAGGGCGTTAATACAAGCCTCATTCACCTGCGTTCATTTTTACCTGCGGTGGTATTTATAGAAGGAAGCACGTATGCAACTTTAAACCATCTCAGCCCGTTTTATAAATAATGCTTATGTCCGTTTAGAAAACTGTGCTTACGTGAAAGTCAAAGATGACGTTCAAGTACTTTTTTATGAATGAGGCCCCAGGTTCTTCCATCAGCACTCGCCTGCCGCTTCGATTGCAGACTCAAGTTAACGCGCGTGCAGAAAGATGCCACGAAACTCATGTCCGGTAGCTTTCTTTCAAGGAATTTCAAAAAAAAAAGTCCCGTAAAAAAAAGTTTTTTGTTATTTCTCGCCGTGAGAAATAGAGATGCGGCGTGAGAGCGTGAGAACTGGTTGAAATGCGTGAGTCTCACGGTGATTGCGTGAGACTTGGCAGCCCTGTGACAGTATTGCCAATTTTTATGTTTTTTGTCCTTTCCAACATGGCCGAACATGCGAAACTGCATGCCTGCAAAACTGACTTCAGCTCCAGATTGGCTTGTTAGGCCAATGTTAGACATTGACTCTCTCTACATGTTAGGGATACTTATGAGTTTGTAACAAAACTGAAACAGATTGTTACGTCCACATGTGTCCTTGTTGTGTTTCCTTCCCTTCTGTGTTCTCCTCTATCATTCTCCATCCAGGTGTTGTCAATTGGCCAATCATTCCCTCATTCATCATCCCACTCCCATCCAATCAGAAGGCTGCCCATTCTCCAGAGGGCTGCCCGTCTGTTTAAATGCTCCTCCTTGTCTCCCATTGTTAGTCGACTGTTTAGTTGTGTTTTGTTTGTTAGTTTGTCGACTCTTAGCTTTAGGTTATTTGTTATTTGTGTTATTTAGTACGTACCTTTCCATTTTCCATTTAGTAGTTTGTTTAGATTAAGATTAAGTTGGTTGTTTGTTTATTTGATTCAGTATTTGACTATAGTTTATTTTCTATTTTTGTATTGTCACACACTAGCCATAGGAAACAGGCGTAGGTGAGATACCCTTGGGTATACATTACATCACGTAGCCTCATCTATATTAAATACAGTAGGCAAAGGAGCGGCTGTCATTATGTAGAATTGTACACTGGTAGGGTCACTTTATTCTTTTGTTTCTTTGGGTTGACACCACTCATAGTCTGCCTGGGGGTCATTCCACTAAAGGTGGATCAGTTTAGCTGCGATATAAATAAATGCGGCGCTCAGGCAACTCGAGATTGGAATTCAAGCCTCAGGTGATTCCTCGAACGAGGATCAGCCTTGTGTCATCAGTGTTCACAGAAGACAGGCTTACAAATCTTCGATATGGGCGCGTGCACGCAGACATAAAAAGCCCTGAAGTGTCGATCTGTCGAAATGAAGATACTCCACTCTGCAGGGGTACTACATTTGCGCAGCATTCCGAATTATTGATTTTTATGAAGACGGAAAAATAAGATGTAAAATAGTGCAATACTGCCGCAATTAACAAGGCGAGGGAAATGGTTTGGCAAGAAATTGCTGACCGATTAAATGCGTAGGTCATACTAGCCCCAGTTATTGTTATATGTTCATATTTTAATAAATGAATATTACTACTGTGGTGATATCCGCAGCAGGCTACAAACCGTCATATCGCCACAATGGCCTAGTGGTATTGACTGCTGCCATAGGATTTATTCGTCATTTTATATCAGTGGTTCGAATCCCTCTTCAGACGCACTTTTTACTGCATTTCGTTGTCTGAATCTAATCTAAAATCTAATCTAAAAAAGTATTGTAGGCTATAAAATTATGGTGCAGGCTAATTTACAAGAACTGACACGATTACAATGGTGTTTGAAACCTTTGCATGAAATCTTCGGTTAAATGTAAAAAAAAAAAAAAAAGAATGACTTAGTCAAGTCTCGAACTCGCAACCTTTGGAACTCGAGTCCGCAGCCTTAACCACTACGCCAGCCAGACTGCTGTGATGACGGCAATGCAAGTTCAGACAATTACCTTTTTTTTTTTACACTCTTTTCTTTATTGATATATCGATCTATCTATCACACTTTCAAAATATCAAGTTATCTATCACACAATCAAACTATCTATCGATCGATCACACTTTCAAAATATCAAATTATCTATCTATCACACAGTCAAACTATCTAATCTATCTATCTCGTGTGAAGTGGGAACTAATATTTCCTAGGGAGGAACTGTCGTTCGGGATGTAGTTTCCGCCTGTGAGCCTTTTTTGACACGCGTCTCACTATAGCCTGTGTTTTAGCCTGGTCGCGACCAGGCTAGTTATATCTGACTCAGAAGGAGCTCAACCAAGCAGCGAATTATTTGAGCCACATTGATGGCACCGAACACAAGCTAACATTATCGAGGCTTAAAACTTTATCGAGGCTTAGAACTTTATCGAGCTTCGTGGAATACCCCCCTGTTGTCCTATGGCTTGTGTTTTTGTACACCACCATTTGTTCATTAAATCATTGCACTTTAGTTCGCTCGTGTTGTGCCTTTTATTTAGTCTTTTCCCTCCAACACTACAAGTGGCAGCGTACGTACACCCTTTATGTTACGGCTCCCCCCTACACCCCCTAGACGTAGAGCCATAAGACCTGGGGTTCGTAACACAGATCATAGTACCACCTGGTGGGATGCTGTTTACTGTTGACATTGACTCTCTCTACACCAATATAGAGACTCGGTTAGGTCTGAAAGCAGTTCGAGAGATACTTAAGAAGTACTCTGACCCCACTAGACCAGATGAGGCTCTCCTCACACTGTTAGAGTTAGGCCTCACCAGGAATGATTTAAATTTCATTCAACATATTATCTCCAGGTCCATGGAACTGCTATGGGCAAGAAGCCTGCTCCGGCCTACGCCAATATTTATATGGCGGACTGAGAGAGAACTGTCCTCCCCAAATGCAGTAAACTACCAAGTCTATATGTACGTACCTGGATGACCATATATATATGTACGCTACCTGCATGACCAAGTCTATATGTACGCTACCTGCATGACCAAGTTTATATGTACGCTATCTGGATGACCAAGTCTATATGTACGCTATCTGGATGACCAAGTCTATATGTACGCTACCTGGATGACCAAGTCTATATGTACGCTACCTGGATGACATCTTTGAGGTTTGGAACCACTCTGAGGCCGATTTTTGTGATTTTATTGCGGTCCTGAATAACCATCATGCCTCAATCTCTGTAAATACAACTTACAACGAGATAAGATCGAGTTGTTAGGCACTGAGGTGTTTATTGTTAGGAAGGAAAATGGAGAGGGTAGTCTATAGTAAATTCACAATTAATAAGGTACAATAGGATTTGCACAGTAGCGGGGGATATCGAGTCAGCTACTAGGACCCTATTCCAGGCCCTTAGACTTCGGGGGTATAGTAGGACTTTCCTCCGGGGTTAAGGTGGAGGTCCAACAACTGTTCCAACAAGGGTTGAGACGTAGGCAGGGCCGGACTTATGCATGGGCTACCCGGGCCCCAAAATAAATCCAAATGTATGAATAAATATTTGCTCTTTGATTTTGAATTCATAAATTACGTTCAAATTGGAAAAAATTGTTTTGTCGCAGTGCAGGGCACGGAAATACAGCCCCCCCCCCCCTCCCCCGCGGGCATGGAAATACAGCCCCTATCACTATTCCTACTGGACGCTCTGATGATGAATGAGGTGTTTTAATTTGTTTAATTATACTGTATATTTAGGCCAATGGAGAGGTTTACATCGACGCGTCACGCGCAGGGCAGGGGCATCATCTTTGGTGGAGCGATTGTCAATGTCATGATCATGGCGGACAGGAGGAATTACGAGAGTGGAGCGCAAAAAAGAAAAAAGAAATATGAAAAAGTGGAACGCGAAAGGGAGACACTGAGAAAAACTCCGAAACTTACTGGGTTTTTCAAACCAGTCGTAGATGCTTCATGAGTTCAGACACTCGCGCCCAGACACATACTGTAGTCCAATACACACCTCACTTACATTTCGTCTCAGGCACCCACACACTCCCCCCACGTAGGCCTTGTTAGTGTAGGTTTGTTATTTTGTCTGTCTTTATTAAATAAAATTTTTATTATTGTCACCCTTGTCTCTGTGTCCGTCTGTTCTGGGGTTCTGCCACATTTGGCCGCTTGGTTCAGGCCTAACACTTGCTTTTTCTTCATGTGCTTTATGCCAATAACATACTCCATTGGGATACGTGTGTTTCTGGTCATAGGTTCTGGTTGGTGTAGTTGTAGCTTATCATTTTTAGTGTAGGTAGGGGCCCGAACAATGACTCAAGCCCAGGGGCCCCACCCCCCTAAGTCCAGCCCTGGACGTAGGAGAGAGGACAATAATAACCATCTTGGCCCCTTCATCTCTACCTTCTCTCCCGCTTCCCTGACATTGAATTCGAAGATCAAAACAAACTTTAAAAGAGTACAGGACTGCTTGGAACCACTTTCGGAGTTCAAAATTATAGCAGCGTTCAGAAGAAACAAAAATATGAAAGATCTGTTAGTACATGCCTCCTTGAGCAGTGGACATAAAAAAAGGAAAATGTAGTAGGTATTTTAAAAGTATTACATTCATTGAGAATAAATATACTCACCCGTCTGGCATGTTTCTGGGCCACAGTCGGCCAACCTGGTGTATTGTATCGAGTGTGGCACCTGCAACAGGCTGTATATTGGTCAAACAAGGAACAGCCTGTTGCAGTGACTTAAACAACATCTATACTCGATTGATAGGACCCGGGAAAGCTACTTACCTATATGAACATTTCAGACAACATGGGAGCACAGATCTGTCTATCATGGGGTTGGAGTCAGGATCCTGGTGGTCTGACAGACAGAGACTGGCGAAGGAGAGACAGTGGATTGGGAAATTAAACAGTTATCCCCACGGTCTCAACCAAACAAGCTAGAACCAGTCGAGGAGGAGACTCTAAATATGTGTAATGGAGTGGTCCTGGAGTGGGAAATACACCATCCTATGTTATTTATATATCTTACCATGTTTATCCTGAGGAGCGATTTCCACATGAATGGAGGTCCCCCGAGGGAAAACAGCACTTATTTTAACACTGTTTTTAGTTTTCCCTTATGTATTGCCCGGGTACCCCCCCCCCCCCATACTTGTAAAACACAAAAATGTAATTATCACATACTTACCTCCTCCGATGATGGTCAGGTTACCTCCATCGTAGACCCCCAAGGACCCCTGGTGATCTCCTGGTGATCTCCTGGTGATGGAGACCCTGGTGATCTCCTGGTGATCTCCTGGTGATAGAGACCCTGAACAACTAAAACATAGACGTTAAGGGTGGAACTGTGGATGAGTTTACTAAAAACCTGTTTTTGAGCAACTTCAATTTGAGAGAATTGTGAGCCCGTGCATTCTGGCTTCCTAAGGACAGCCAGAGCTTATTCCCCTGCACCTAACACTGACCCTAACCCTAACCCTAATTAGTGTGTTACACCTAACCCTAGCCCGAACCCTAATCCTAACCCTAGCCCTAACACTGACCCTAACCCTAACTAGTGTGTTACACCTAACCCTAATCCTAACCCTAGCCGGAACCCTAATCCTAACCCTAGCCCTAACCCTAACACTGACCCTAACCCTAGCCCACCTATGAAATATTAGAAATGTGGGACCACTGGGAACATAGGGATGACCGCAATAGATTTTACGTTCTGGCCATTTGTTTGTTAGCTAGAGAAGACAATTCGGTTGTTAAGTCTGACGTCAAATGTGACGTTTAGCAATTTCCGGGTCCAAACCAGAAATTCCCTCCACCAGAGTACCAGTGTACTACAGTGGTAGAATGACAGTTCAATCGTTTTTTAGACTCGGATCTATTCATACAACAAGGGACACAGCACTTTCCCATGTTTTCCCATATTTGTCAGTGTCTTTGAGCCTCGGAAAAGCGCTATATAAATATAATGAATTATTATTATTACTGAGGCATTTCGAAGACAGCGCCTCCGCCAACTTTGGACCCGGAAACAGGTCACGACTTAACAACCGAATGGCTTCAGACCCTGTTACCATGGTAATGGCCAACTGTCAAATTCACAGCATGTTCATGTTCGAAATGGTTCGAAAACAGGGCCATCATCTACGCCATATGTATGACGTAGATTTGAGTATGTAGTGCGTTCCCAATACATAGTATGTAAAATGTGTGTACGCGAGAAATGCCCGGATGTATACTAGATTAGCCAGAATTTCTGAGTATGCGGCGTGAGGTTACTTTTCATACTCAACTGCCCCAAAATGCATATCTTCTCTTCAGTATCATCACACTGCGTCATACAAACCCGTCATAGAGCTATTATTTTGGGAATATAAATGATCCGATTGCCTGGAGAAGGTCTATGACCGAAAGCTTGTAATAAACAACGTTTTTTGCACAGATTTGTGTGTGCGGATATGCGTGTGTGTCCCCACTCTGAATGTTTACATGGTGTGTTCAATAAAAACATGAAAACATATAATTGTTTGTATGGTATTAGTTTAAGCAGACAGTGTTTGTTTATTGTTGTGACTTAGATGAAGATCAGGTGCCTATTCCACGAAGCTCGATAAAGTTCTAAGCCTCGATAATGTTAGCTTGCATTCGGTTCCATCAATGTGGCTCAAATAATTCGCTGCTTGGTTGAGCTCCTTCTGAGTCTGATATAATTAGCCTGGTTAAAACCAGGCTAAAACACTGGCTAAAGTCATCCGTGCGTCAAAAAAGGCTCACAGGCGGAAACTACATCCCGAACGACAGGATATCAGCACAGTAGTAAAATTCATTTATTAAAATATGAACATATAACAATAACTGGGGCTAGTATGACCTACGCATTTAATCGGTCAGCAATTTCTTGCCAAACCATTTCCCTCGCCTTGTTAATTGCGGCAGTATTGCACTATTTTACATCTTATTTTTCCGTCTTCATAAAAATCAATAATTCGGAATGCTGCGCAAATGTAGTACCCCTGCAGAGTGGAGTATCTTCATTTCGACAGATCGACTCTTCGGGGCTCTTTATGTCTGCGTGCACGCGCCCATATCGAAGATTTGTAAGCCTGTCTTCTGTGAACACTGATGACACAAGGCTGATCCTCGTTCGAGGAATCACCTGAGGCTTGAATTCCAATCCCGAGTTTTCTGATCGCCGCATTTATTTCAATCGCCGCTATACTGATCCACCTTTAGTGGAATGGCCCCCTGAACACATTTTATGACTAATGTATGCAGAAATACAGGTAATTCCAAAGGGTTCACATACTTTTTCTTGCAACTGTACATGGTTACTTTCTTACCTGAAAAAATATAAAAACGTAATAAAATCACATGTTAACACTTATAGAGCCAAAATTACAGCAGCTTTTAGCCCATGGAGGTGCCTGCTTTAAAACCGGCCAGTGCAAGTTGCATTCTGGGATACTGAATTGCATACTTCAGTGTGAACAGTCTGCTGGTAATGGCATACTTATTATTAATTTAGTAGGCAGTATGCAGTACATCCTCATTGAGTATGTATAGTAGGCAGTATGCTAGTAGCCTATGCCAGTTAGAAAACGGCCCATGACTATATATAAATGTAGTATATGATATATAATATAAGTGTCCGACAGGTCTAAGAGCACCACTGGGACATGGGGACTGGTACCCCCGTCTCTGCAGACCACTTGGAAAACATGAAGAAAAAAAAAAAACATGTTTGCCTTTTCTACAGATTTAACAACACACAGATATCTTACATCTAGTTCAGCTCCTCACACTGTCACTCCACATTTGCATATCTTAGCCATACCATTAATAGTTTTTATGTTCTGTCCATTTGTGACACGGTTTGATGAAAAGGTCCTCATGTCGGGAATTGTGAATCCTCGCAATTGAGAAGTCTTGTTGTGAAAAAATGTGTTTTCCGGTTTTTGCCATAGGACGAAAATTGAAGCGATGAAGAACCCACTCGATATCATAACCAATAGTTTTACATTCACTAAATACCTACATTTAGTTAGCAAAGTCGGGTAGGGGGTATTATTCGTAATAGTGTGTAGTCACACCCACACCCCAGCTGTATGTGCGTGTGGACCTGTTTGTTGACAAGTTTACAAGATGGATGCAAGATGCAGTCTGCAGCATTGGTCTTGTGTATTTATTTGCACTTTCTCTGTGTACTTCACTTACAGTACTCTAATCACTGAGAAGTAGAATTGCTAAATGTGTTTGAGGTTAAGTACAGCAGTGTGTAACTGGTTCAAACAGAATTAAGTCATATGAATATGTGTGTTTCATATGGTAACAAAATGTGTTTTTTATAAGTTAGTGTAGTTAGTTAGTTTTTACAAGAGTGTTTCATTTTGCAAAGGATCTGAGGTGTTCTGCTAACTGTGTGTGTGGTTGTGCTAACTGTGTGTGTGGTTGTGCTAACTGTGTGTAGTGTGTAAAGCCGGGCATAGACTGTGCGATTTGTCCACGATTTCGCCACGATTTTGTTGTCGCAGACTACGTTGCGTAGTCGTAGAGACATCCTAGCGTCGTAAGGCCAAATCGGGACGTCGTAAGTCGCACAGTGTGAGAGAGTCAGCGATCAACGACTAATTGCTCCTACGTTCTAAAGACGAGGCTACGACCTGCCGACACATTTCTGGCAGGTCAGAAATTTTCGATGTGGCTCGTGAAGTGTGGGTGGTCCTACAGTTCACAATGAACAATTTCAACAAGTGTACAAGTCGCGTCACAAGCAATCGTGGATGACAATCATGGCTGAGAGCAATCGTACAGTGTGAGCACACACGTCGTAAGGTCTGATCAAGTCGGAGACGGTAGGACTGAAACTTTCAGTCGTGCAGTGTGAGGGGTTCACCGACATAACATCGCACAGTCTCTGTTTTCACAGTCGTGCTTAAGCAATCGGCAAAAAAAACATTAATATCAAGGGATTTGATATATATATTTCTTGGCTTGAATCCCCCTGATAATACTTCATATTATAATACGAAATACTGTCACTGTGCTGAGTCTTCTCTGTCCAGCTGTGGAGTGATGTCCAGGTCTTTCTCCCTCTCTACCCAAACATGCTTTGTAACCAGGGCACTGTTGAAAATCTGACTTTGGTCTCAATGGGTTCCCCAGGTGAAATAAAGGTTAAATAAAATAAATACATAAAAAAAAAAAAAAAAAATGAATTGGCAAGCATCCACGTGCTGTCTCCTGTACGGTCATGGTGAATTTGGTCACATGTAATTGTCAGTGACAGAGATGACAACTGCACGTATAGGGGTCGGAGCCAGAGCAGCTGTGTTGGTAGGTAATAACCCAAAGGGTGCAGGAGGAGTATAATGCTAATGTAAACGGATGAAGACTTGTGTACTAATGAAGACTTGTATTAGCTGGGGTGGAGGTGCAGTGGCAGGTAATGTGATGGAGCGATGCCTTGGGGGTTCCGGAAGACATTTTAATAATGAAGAACACCCTGCTGGGGTCTGGTGAGAGAGTGTGTGTGTGTGTGTGTGTGTGTGTGTGTGTGTGTGTCTGCTTTCTGCCTGACAGCATGTCACTCTAGTGGGCTACAGGAGGTGCGTGTGTGTACATGCATACATGCATGTATGAAAGAAAGTGAATGTGTGTGAATGTCTATGGAAGATTGAGTGTGTGTGTGTGTGTGTGTGTGTGTGTGTGTGTGTGTGTGTGTGTGTGTGGCGGTAGCCATCTCCTGGGTGATTACATGCAGCATGCAATATCAGCATGAGACCAAAATAACTCACCAACTCACCTTGAGAAGGCTAAATAACATCAGCCCAGTAATTACAAGCCCCCAGTCTACAGAATCTCCTCTCCTCTTTCGCTGTCACTCAATTGCATTAGTTCACTTCACACTCACCTTCCACTACTTTCATACCCTGCCTAATCAGCCCATGTTGTTGTCTTATGTTACGTGTGAATCTAAAGTTGGACCCAGATGTCGTGCAGAACACAGGAGATGGAACACGAACGTAGAATTCAAAAATAAAGATACTCTTTATTGAGTCGTCTGGCAACAATCAACCGAACTTAAACGATACAAACAAAAGTTGGAGGTAGGTTTAGTCTCCCAAAAGTCCTAATAGTATATCATTACACAAGCTCAGGAACAGTCAATCGATACATAACTTCCTATACGGCGAGGAACGTTACGACTCTGACACATAGTACTCACGTAGGACAAGTGAACAACCGACACAGAGGGAAAACACAGGGGGACATAAATAGACCAAGACAATCACTCACAGCTGTTAACAATCACAGACATTAGGACAGACAGAGAAACAAATACACATCGAAGGGGGCGCCAAAGGGTCGCTCAACAGTAGAGCGATCCCCAACCTGACAGTCTTAGTTTGAATGTGAGACAAAGTTGTGTAAAAATCAACACTAGCGTGGCATCTGTAGCTGGTGAACTTACACCTACCGAAGAAGTCGTCAAACCGTTAGACGTTAGTAAAAAGAGAGAGAAAGGACGGGGCGGGAGGAGAAGAATAAAGAACATACATTTATTCCCCATTAAACTTCAGACGCTTATGGACATGATAAAACGGACTCTACACACTAGTGGTCACATGGCCAACTAACAATATCTGTTATTAGATATGATATAATCTGACTGTTGAATTCTGATTCTTAACACCACAACAGCGTTCTACAACAATTTGCCTTTTTTTACCTACTATACAACGGAAATCTGCCATTTACACACAACGACCACTAACGACCACCCGGCTTGTAAATTAGCCTGTCTCCTACACAGAAAAACCGCAAAACAGCTTTATACTAGCTTATTCTGATGTGATTTTGAAAATATAAGGACACTGGGGGGTAGAACGCACATCTAGGAAAAGTCATGAAATTTGACCGAGTGCAAAGATATAACATTCCTTTTACTCACAGGCTGTTTTACTCACAGGCTCATGGCTGTTCTAGTGTTAACTAGTATCCCAACAATAGCACATCAGAGACATCGATGGGAGAGGCCTGTTGGTCTATACTAGTACACATTAAAATAGAGGAATTTACAACAAAGTGTTCTCAACAGGCGAGGTGAGAGATACTCAGGACATCCACCAGGCATGTTCAACTGTAAATTGGTTCTAGGCTGAGAGGGGGGGATTCACAATCGAGGATCACCATTCACAATCGAGTATCAAATGATCACTGTCTTTGTATCAGCCACATGTAAATCACATGGCTGTCTCCACCAGATCCGTCTACACTAGGACTAACACACCTAGGATTGGGCAACAATTTCATAACATGCAGAAGCAAAGGTGAATTGTTTTTGTTTGTTTTCAAACAATATCAATGTACATGATTGCAGCAAATCAGTTCTACTACCTTATCGTGAATGAGCTAGTTGAAACTCACAGTGAATATGCATATTTAACATTCTGATGCCAAAAATGTCATGCCAAGTCCATTCACTCTATTCCATTCTGCTTATAAATTAATCTTCTGCATACAGCACAGTTATGGGGCACTCGTCCAATTTCTTGTCCATTCTTTCATATTGGTCCTGGACTTACACCAAACGGACAGTGTTTGGACTAAACAAATATCATCAGTTTCATAGCTACACGTCTCACTCTTGGCCCAGAGAGCTGCTGTAAAGTCACGTGTTGTGGCTTAGAGAGACATATAACATTCAACATTGCAGTGCAAGACCTGGAGCACAGAACTGGATCTGTTAGAGACCTATTTCTGCTGGTATTTACTCAGTCTGTTGTAATAAAATAAAAAATCAACCAGTAATTTTTTTTTTTTTTTGCAAAACAAAATACCAGTTTACCAGTTTACTCAAGTTTGCTTGAGTCTCATTTCTTTCCAAGTTAAACACTTTGTACTTTTAACCAACAGGTCCAAAGTACAGGTGTGCAAACAATTTCTACCAATTAAATTCATGGAACGCAATTTGGTAACTACCTGGTCACAAGGGGCACTACATGTGGCAGCGTTTCTCTGAAATCCAAAGGCATGAAAAGGTAACTACTATTAGTTAAGCATTATGTTATTGCTTTTTTTTTTACAGTGTCTTTGTGGAATACCAGATAAACTCTGGCAACTTCTGTATTTTTTGGTATAGAATATTCTGTAAAAGGAAATATTTCATATCTCCATAGAGTCCAACAAAATAGGTTTAGAAGTCAATGTGACTGCCCATATGGAACGCACTACAGTCTTTCATTTGAATAGCACAGTCGTTTTTAAGCCAACAACTAAACAAGGCCCTACAGCAGCGGTCGGGAACCATATATGGCTCTTCCGGCGACGGCATATGGCTCCCAGACAATTGGGTTGAAAAGTAAAAAAAATAAAATAAAATAAAAGTTGGAAAAAAAAAATCAGTTTGGAACTGATTTTAAAATACTTGTGATATTGCGTAATAATACTGTGTCATTTTAAAGTAAACAGAAATTAGTTTTGAAGTTAAATTTCACAGGACTCTTCACGGGACCCATGACCCGTGACCCGTGGGTCGGGTCGGGAACCAATGTCTCGCGAGAGTGTCAGAGGTCGTTGTAAAGGTGAATAAATAAAAAATAATTTGATCAGATAGTGAACTAGCTTATACGCTTCAACCCTTGTAACGAGAAAGATGGCAAAAAAAAAAAAAGACGATGATTACCGTGCATTCCAGGCTGCGTGGACAGAGGAATTTGCATTTGTGGAGATCGCAGGATCTGCGGTATGTCTAATATGCAATGATAAAATTGCATCGATGAAACGGTCAAATATCGATACGCATCATGCTTCATTTGCATCGAAATATCCAGCGGGGGACAGCAGGAAAAAGGCATGCGAGGAGCTACAGCGGAGAGTGCAGACGAGTCAACAGCAACTGCGTGGGTGGACCAAGCAAGGTGACGGGAATTCCGCTAGCTTTGCGGGTGCTTTGGCAATAGTCAGGAATGGAAAGCCATTCACAGATGGCGAGTATGCCAAAACATTCATGCTTGATGTGGCCAATGAACTGTTTGATGACTTCCCAAATAAAGACAAGATATTCAAACGAATAAAAGACATGCCTCTGTCAGCAAGAACTGTTCACGATCGTAGCATCATGATGGCAAATCAAGTTGAGGAAACAAATTAAGGACATAAACGCCGGGACATACTTTTCTCTCGCGTTAGATGAGTCAACAGATGTTAGCCATCTATCTCAGTTCAGTATATTTGCCAGGTATGCTGCAGGTGACACACTGCGTGAGGAAAGCTTGGCTGTTTTGCCAATGAAAGGGACAACCAGAGGAGAGGATTTATTCACGTCTTTCATGGAGTTTGCTAAAGAAAAAATACTGCCGATGGATAAACGTATTTCTGTCTGTACTGATGGTGTATGTTGGGGAAGAACAAAGGATTTGTAGCGCTTCTCCGTGAACATGAAAAGAGAGCCATCCTAAGTTTTCATTGCATCCTGCACCAGGAGGCGCTTTGCGCTCAGACGTGTGGCCAGGAGCTAGGTGAGGTGATGTCGCTGGTCATTCGAGTGGTCAACTTCATTGTTGCCCGAGCTTTAAATGATCGCCAGTTTAAAGCTCTGTTAGAAGAAGTTGGGAATCATTATCCCAGTCTGCTTTTACACAGCAACGTGCGTTGGTTGTCAAGGGGAAAGGTGCTCAGCCGTTTTGCAGCTTGCCTGAGTGAAATCCGGACTTTTCTTCAAATGAAAGGCGTCAAGCATCCTGAGCTAGACAACACTGACTGGCTCCTGCAGTTTCACTATCTCGTGGACATAACAGGCCATCTGAACCAGCTCAATGTGAAAATGCAAGGTATTGGAAATACAATCTCATCCCTTCAACAAGCAGTGTTTGCATTTGAAAACAAGCTGGAAGTCTTTCTCAGGGACATTGAAACAGGTCGTCTTCTGCACTTTGTAACACTGCAACAATTTAGAGATGCATGCTTAGCAAGTGACTCCACTCAACATCTGGATCTCCAGCAGCTAGCTGGCTTTACGTCCAATCTCCTGCAGTCATTCAAAGCACGTTTTGGAGAACTTTGTGCGCGCACTGGTCTTTTCAAGTTCATCACTCATCCACATGAGTGTGCAGTGGACAAAATCGACCTGACATGCATCCCTGGGGTCTCTATGGGAGACTTTGAGCTGGAAGTTGCTGACCTGAAGGCATCAGACATGTGGATGAGTAAGTTCAAGACACTTAATGGAGAGTTGGAAAGTATTGCGCGACAGCGAGCAGAGCTGGCGCGGGAACACAAGTGGACAGAAATGAAAAAACTTCAACCTGAAGACCAGCTGATTCTGAAAACTTGGAACGAGCTTCCTGTGACATACCACGCAATGCAGCGTGTTAGTATTGCCGTATTGACCATATTTGGCTCTACATATGTATGTGAGCAGTCATTCTCGCATATGAGGAACATTAAGACCAACCTACGCTCACGTTTAACTGATGGAAGCCTCAACGCCTGCATGAAGCTCAACCTCACCACGTATGAACCAGACTACAAGGACATCAGCAAAACCATGCAGCACCAGAAATCGCATTAAAAGTAAGACATATTTAATTTATTTTTAATGTTAAAAATACTATATGGCTCTCAATGAAATACATTTAGAAATATTTGGCTTTTATGGCTCTCCCAGTCAAAAAGGTTCCCGACCCCTGCCCTACAGTATACATCGAGGCAAACACTCCAAGTGTGCAGTGCTGAGCCTAATACTATCTTGTGTCATGAATAATAGATGGCCAAGTCTATTCTCTATTGACTCTGTCCTTAAATAAACTTAAAAACGTGCATTGTCTAAGCTCCAGGGGTGCAAACTTG